>NC_092863.1:95110631-95126605 GCF_032062135.1 Pyxicephalus adspersus | reverse complement strand
AGATCAAAAACAACAAGCTTCATTACAGATGCAAAAACGTCAAAAACAGAATTCCCATGGGGTTTTAAGGGGTCAAATAGAAGCACTCCGCGCTGAACTGAATTTTTGTTTGACACCTAAAGCAGAAAAAACTTTGCGTTGGGCTCATCAAAACCAGGTTCATTCTTTGCACAAAAACTCAATCCAGGGGCCATTCCCATGCACTGCCTAAAATCAAGCTATCTGATAATCGGCTCTCCCAGAATCCAAAAATGATTCTGGAAACTTTTCATACATTTTATCATATACTCTATGAACACCCATCTTCACTTTCTAGTGACAAATTGTAATCCTTCTTCTCTAGAATCCTTCTACCTAAATTGCATAAATTCCATGTGAAAGTATTAGATAAAGAATTTTCAATAGCAGAGATGCTGAAAGCAATCAAATCTTTTAAAACTAACAGTGCCCCGGGCCTGTATGGGCTTTCTAACATATATTATAAAACCTATAGTGAGGTCTTAGCTCCCCATCTGACTCTTTTTTCAATTATCTGCGTAAAGACAATTTGGTCCCGCTAGATGACAATAGAGCCCACATATAGGTGTAATTCCCAAGCCAGGTAAAGACCACACAGAAGTTGCTAAATACAGACCCATCTCGCTTATTAACTGCAATCTTAAAATAATGACAAAAATGTTATCCCTGAGATTAGTGTCCTCTCTGAATCAATATATACATCCTACATCCGGTTTCTTAATAATCGTCAGGCCCTGGACCAAACTAGGAGAACCATTGATCTGATTTCGGCATTGCATGGTAAATGGGATGGCGGTGCCAAGCGAGAAGCTATGCTACTCTTGTTGGATCTTCATAAAGCCTTCGATAGTTTGTCCTGGGACTACTTGATGACTTTACTACAGCCGATGGATTTGGCCCAGCCGGCTGATGACGTCCCTGTACTCCTCAAGTGATTCTCCGCAATATACAAAATAAGCTACTCAAATTTATTTGGAATGGTAATCAACATAGAATAAATGCGACTACGCTTTATACACCCAAAAGTTGGGTGGTCTAGGGGTTCCCAATCTTATTCTTTACCATAGAGCGGCCCAAATAACGTCCTTGGGCCAATGTACTCTTTTAAAATCTAGGTCCCAATGGACTGATCTGGTGGCTTTTTCCTGCCCAACTATTCCAATGGAAGCATTGATATAGATTTCCAGCAAAAAACGTCCTGCAATTCTTTGTTCCTCTCCTTCTTATACCCTTTCTGTGTTGGTCAGATGGTCATAAATCCAATTGAGCTCTTTATTCCCAACATGCCCCTGTGACTCTTCCATGGCAAAACCCAGTTTTCCCCCCGGATGCGAATAGGGGCATGGGGTATGGTGGCACAATAAGGGATTTTTTCGTATAGGTGACTTCTAGGATGGTAAAAATATCATCAGTAGCTCCCATTTACTAGATAAAATTTCTCTAAATGTTTCATTTAGGTCAGGGGCCGGCAAACTTTTATGACCACTAGAACATTTCAGGGCTGGGCAGGGGCATACAGAGCCGGACTCTGATTCCTGTCCTAATGGCTCTGCCCTCCACCAGGGAACGCCCCCTGAAGTGAAATCCCTCTCCCCCGTATGCATTGCGGAGGAGAGGGTTTTTCCATCAGGGAGCGTTCCCTATTTACCGCAGCGGCGGAAGTAATAATGCCAGCCGCGACAAATAGGGGAGCCACAGCAAGGAGGTGGCACCAGAGCTCCGGCGTCTCCGGAAGTTCCTAGCGCACTCTGGCTAATCCGCCAGGACCCCGCGGCTCCCGAGCCACGGGTTGCTGGCTGGCATTAGGCTGGATCGGCCAGGGAGCGTTAGGCCTGAACGAACTACCGGCTAAGCAGTATCTGGCCTAAAGGTGGGAGTTTGCCAACCCCTGATTTAGGTAATTGTTGTTCATAGGCTTCAGAGATGAATAGGTAAAACTAAGAAAACTGAAGAACACAGAACTTCTGGAGGACCATGGTTGAGAAACTCTGCTATGGAGCAGTCCTACTTCCCACTACCATATCGTCCTGAGATTTGATCTGAGAGCAGATCTGCGTCACCTTGGCAATTAGAAAATTAAAAACAATACCATTTATTGACATAACCCATTCGATTATTTTTGCATCAGACAGGTTGGGGTATTATTACCATTCGGTAGATGTTCTGCGCTAAAGTGTTTGCTCCTTGGTAAGATTTGTTACTCTTGTGTTGTATTCTTGCCAGTTTGGCATTGAACTGAAAGAAAAGAATAAATCCTTTACTACTGTATATATATCTATAAACCATATTTACAGAATCATATCAAATGTCAGACTTTTATTTATTTACAAGGAGCTGTGTATGCAGGGTATTGCAGACATTGCTTGTTTATCTACATTTGTCTTGGGTGTGTGCTTTTACTGAAGATTTCAGTTTTCTGTAACTGTGTAGTATGGATGGCCATTCCAAGGCTTCATCTGTCCTGCTTACCTTTGCATTATACTTAGACACATTGGGCCTAATTTATTAAAGCTCTCCAAGGCTGGAGAGGATGCACTTTTATCAGTGAAGCTGGGTAAACCAGCAAACCTGGAATGAATTTCTTCAAAGTAATTTGCTTTTTGCTTGCAAATGTTTTGAATCCTGGACCAGATCCATTCCAGGTTTGCATGATCACCCAGCATCACTAATGAAAGTGTATCCTCTCCAGCCTTGGAGAGCTTTAATAAATCAGGCCCATCAGATCTGACTTAGTAAAGCTCTCCAAGGATGGAGAAGATTACAGAACCAGTGTGATCCAGCAAACTTGGAATAGATCTGGTGCAGGAAAGAAAACATCCACCAACTAATATAAATTAATTTTAGGAATGTTTTCCACATCTGTAAACTTCTCTAGTCTTGGAGAGCTTTAATAAATCAGGCCAATCTAGTCCTATTGGGGGTTAACACTTTAACTTTGGATCTTCATCGGTTTTTAGGAGAAAATTAGATTAAATACAATCCCTGGGATTTGCAGGCAAATTGCTGCATAGTAACATATATTGATTTAGCCTAAACCCATACATCTGAATAGTGCATATGAAAGAAAATACAATCTCTCCCATCAGTTTGACATCTGTTGCCGCCATGCTTTTATTCCTCAATATGACAAACACATAATAATCTCATCTCAAACATTAATTTACTCTGTTCTGTAGGTGTCTTATCCAATCAGATTTTAACATTCTATTTCCGCCATTTTCAAGTTTAAATGATTAGTTTTAATAAGCCAAACTTGATCATTCTTATGAAAGAGGGGTTAATAAAGCAAAGACATTGTGACTATAAAGGGTTTCCCAGCCTTTGAGGAGCCATTTGGGTTCAGGGAAATCAACAATGGCTTGTCTCTACCTACAGTAAAACTACAGTGCAAAAGGAAGACTACAATCTTTTATTGATTTATTTGTGCATATAAATGTGGAAATACATGCCTATATGAGAAAAGTATTACTAATAAAGTATTTCGAACAAGAGAGTTCAAGAATGTGGGATTTTCACGAGCTACATGATTAAAATTAAAATCAGTACATTTTTTTTTCATACAAAAATATTAATATATTACAAAAGATTGATAAAAACAAACGGTAGCATGTCGTATCGAATAGGGTAAATTGGTCTCAATGTTATAACAAAGCATAATAATAAAAATAATAATATTAATAATAAATATTACCCCTCTGGATGTTTGTCTAGATTTGATCTCTGTTTTCCATTCCTGAGGAAGCAGTCATATTGTTGCGAAACGCGTCAATTCCCCTTCTATTGCAGAAACTAGCTCACAAGAGTCAACTTCTAGAGGGGTGATATTTATTTTTATGATTATTCTGCTTTGTTATAACATTGAGATCAATCTACCCTGTTAAATACGACATGCTGTACTGATTTTGATTTTAATCATTTAATCCCACTTTCTTGAATTGTCTTGTGGCTTTTATTCTTATTTCTCATTTAATGTACAATGTCAAGGGATCCCATGTTCCACTTATGTTAATAGTAAAGTATTAATAAAAATTAGTGATAAAGTTCTACAAATGATTCTCTTTGAAGAGTTTGTTATTATTTAGATGCATGGAAGTAGCAATATTTGCTTATTATGCACATAGTCTCTGATTCCTGCCAGTGGTGCTTTTCTTAAAATGTCTGTTAAACTGAAAACAATATATTGTCTTTGTAGCTAGGATTTTATCGCCACAGTTAGTAATCAGGAAGACAGTAATTGTACCGAAATATTAATAGTCACTAGAAGGCCCCTGGAGACAAATAGCCTTCCTGAGCTCTGTGTCCAAAGAAAACATTCTATTTATGTTGCTGATAGGGAGGGTGAAACTGTCCATTACAAAGTCTTTAGCTCTCCTTCTTGTAATCTTGACAGCATTTTTCTTACATGACAGTTTTTAGAATGGAGTGTTTGTTATCAGCACTAAGTGAGGGTGATGATGGCCTTACCGCCTGACAAGCCTGACAAATCTGCTCTGACAAGTTACAAAAAACAATCTAAATACTAGTAATCTTTAGGAGGTAAGGCTTTGCACAGAGCTAAATTTTTCTTGTCAGAGATGATCATCTTGGGTAATAATTTAGTGCAGGTCCCATGATGTAGTTTAGCAAGCCGATGTTCTGGATGACTAAATGGCTGATTGATAGCTACAGCTATTATTTTACTAAGGTGAGGACACACACCCTTCCCCTCTCCATTTAACAGAACAGGATGTTTGGCAATAGCTGTCTGTGCATCTTTTATGGTTTAGACTTCGGGATTGAACGATGTGTGCCTCCTTGCAACTGGCACCTTGCCAACCACCTGGTTACTCACACTGCCGTAGAACCAGCATCCGCACATTTGACAGCCGCTCACTGCCGCCCCTATTCATTCTCTATGGAGTTGCCACTTGGAGGAGCTACATGTATCATCTCCAAAGAGGGAAGAGTTCCCTGGTTATACGCACCTGGCTATGTTTTACATTTACCTTTATCCCCTAGATCTGTCGATCCATTGGGAGGTTTCTTCAATTGGGTCCCGGGTCACCCCAGTATACTTCTTTGGCCCAGCGTTTGCTCGCCGCCACATCTTCTTCACTCTTCATCCAGGTTCTTTTTTTGTACGCTACCCAATCACGCACCACGCAGATGCGAGATCGGGTAAAAAAGATGGGGAAAAAGAGGGCCGCTCTCACTTCACATGTGTGCTCCTTCTGCACGTGCCTGAGATTGCGCATGCGCAGAAGGAGCAGCCAAGAGCCTCCTGGGATGCATGACATAGATATTCCAGGAGGCTCTGCGCTCCCATTCAGTTTTGATTGCTGCAGCAATCAATACAGAAAGGGGAGGTGCTACACTTTTTTTTTTTTCTTTAAAGGGTGTAGAACTTAAAAAAAATAAAATGTTTACTTTATATAAAAGGGTTATCTACCCTTTTATGTAAAGTAAAAATTTTGAGTTTAGGTCCGCTTTAAGGCTGCACTAATATACCCATCACTTGAATTCTGATTTTGATATATGCTCATTGGTAATTGCTTCTTTCCAAAAAGCACTATAGTTACCATTTAAGATTTTTATTCTCCAAGGAAGGCTTTTACAATACATTACAAACCCATCAAAATAATTCAATTGTGGAATTGTGGAATAGTGGGATTTGTGGGATTATAGAATAGCTAATTATTACCTCAATTTGCTGTTTGATCAGCTCACTTTGCTTTTCTTTCTCTTGTGTTTGCAGTCGTCGGGTTAGATCAGATATTTCCATCTCCTTCTTAGAAAGTAGGTTATTTTTTTCCTCTTCTTTGAGCAATACTGTGGATTCAAAAATTTGTAAATATCAGATAGATTTCCAGTTAAAGTAAAAAAAATATGAAACAAAAAAAAACATTTGTTTTATGTCTTGAAGCAACACAGAATTTTATTCACTTTGCCCACTGCCATACTTCACTTTTTGCAATCAGACAAATGTAAATCTTCACTATTAGTACAAATCTGTAAAATGTTGTGAAACCTACATGTGGCTTCCACCTCACAACATTTCTTCTCCATCTGTGATTTGAATTCCTCCTCCTTGGTTCTCTTGTCATTGGTTAGTAGTTCAATCTTGTTCTTGTACTCCTAAAAGAAATGCATTTAATTACAGGTAACTCTGCCATAACCAAAAGCAGAGAAAGTTATTACATTTTATATAACCAACCAACACTTTTTTTGCAATCATATTGGATGCATTTAACATACTTAATATTTACAGCAGTGTCCTGCTGGGGAGATTTCATTTTTTATCCTGCAGTTACAATAGGAGAAGGGAGAGCTAGAAATGGGTGTTCCATTTGGAGGATTATCCTTGTTTTTTTAGATACAATATTTCCAATTCCAATGTTCATCTGTGCCAATTAATATTATTACACAGAATATATATATCGCCGACATTTTACAAAGTCCATAGTCATGTCACTTACTGTCCATCAAAGGGGCTTACAATCTAATGTCCCATTTGTCAATTTTTGGGGAAACCAATTAACCAAACTGCATGTTTTAGAAAAGTGGGAGGAAACTGAAGAACCCAGAAGAAACCCACACAAACACTGGGAGAATAAGCAAACTCCATGCAGATAGTGTGCTGGCCGGGATTCGAACCTTGGACCTAGCGCTGCAAAGGCTAGAGTGCTAACCACTGAGCCACTATGCTGCCCATATGAAGCTTTGTATACCTTCCCAACTGCCAGTGAGGAAACAAGTAGTTAACAAAACCTGAATGATCCCTTTCCCACTGTTTTGCTTTCCAGAACCAAACAATTAGGCCTCTACATACATTTTACCAAAGAATAAAACATACACATATCAAAACCATGGTATGCTGAGTTAGCAATAGTCCGGCTGACCCTTTACTAGTGCTCAGGAAAGTATTTCCAAACTTGCAAAGATGAAGGAAAAGAAGAATGAAGCCAGTTTTGTTGAGGTCTGGTCATATGTAATCTCAATTGGTGGCACAATAATATACAAGCTACAAAAATGTATACACACTTCGACATTTAAATATATCGACAAAAAAGCTTTATTACTTGATTTATATAGAAACCAATGGGGAGCTGTAAGTTATGTTTAACTTCTGCAATCACATTAGTTGCTCAGAGTGGTTCCTATTACCATCCAAAAGATTGTGCTGATTTCAGCAAGCTACTGCACAAACATCATTGACTACAATATCCACAGAGATTGCTCTGCATGACATGTCAATTTCTTCCTGTAGTACAGCCAGTGTAGCTAGTTTTCTATGATATACAACATCATTTAGGGTTCCCCACAGGTAGCGAAGTGAAGGGATGAAGGGATGTTAGGTTAGGGGAACAAGGAATCCAATATCGTGCCAGAACAGGCTATTTCATTGGTAGTGTGGTGGTATGCTATCTTGCTGGAAGAAAAATTGCTCATCTGAATAAAGCAAACAGATAGCCAGTAAAATAGATATGCAAAGCAAGTCGAGGTACATCGGACCAGTTTCGTTAAAAAAAGAATGGTCCAATTAAACTCCTGAAATACAGTTTAAACCAGAGACTGAGCCTGCTTGTCCAATAAGCACAATTATGACAATTTACCGTACCATTCAATTCAGATTTTAAAAAAAAAGAACTTAGACAATCACTATTGAAGTTTGTATACATTTTCAAACCCCTCTGATGATATAGAGCAATGGTCGCCAATCGGTGGTCCGCAGCTCTAGCTGGTGCAAACCTGAGCGGGGTCAGGAGAAGGACCCTGCTGGGGAGGGTGCACCGGCCAGAGCCGCGGACCATGTCTCCTGTACAGATGGCAAGCTCAGGGAAGTGGGGGGTTGTGTCTCTGGACACAACCCGTCCAATCTTCCATTGCAGCCTCAGACCTGCGATAGGAGAGTGGGAAGTTTCTTCCTCTTTGAGCGACACTGGGGTCCCCACGCATGAGCAGAGCCGGTAAATTTAGTGGTCCGATGGTCTGGAAAGTTTAGCGAACACTGGTATAGAGTAGCACATACAGGGGAAAATCTGAATACCTAGACCAATATATACAGTATTTGTTCTTTGTGGGTGACCCACAGTTAGGCTATGTGAACACGTCAGATGATTCCCTTTGGAGCTAGTATCGGACGAGAATCTGATGTGTAAAGCAGCCACCCAACGTCATTCATGGATCTGTCCTGGCAGATCTACGAACAACGAAGTACCATAATGCCAAAGTACCATAAGTGAGGAAGAGAGAGCGCAACGGGGTGCTGCTCATTTGTTCTCCCCCTCCCCTCTCCATCGAGCAGAACAGCGCTGTATGTACAGCGCTCATTCAGTCTTTGGTAATTTGAAAGGATTGTGAAAGATACTTTCCAACGACAAAAATCTAACCTGAAAATGTCCTATATTAAATAGGAAAACTGTTCCTGAAGTACCTGTACAAAACATTACTATATTTTCTGTCTTCAGAGAATTCTATAAAGGAATAACATTTTCTTTATCACTAACAATCCTTTAACATACTCCCACTTAGGCTGATTAGTATGAATTGCTTGTGGAACCTGCAGTGGTGAAGGCCAGTTCTGCACATTCCTCCACTAACAACAAACATAAAGATTAATGCACGTAATTCTTCACATTCCAGACCAAGGATACTTAATTTTGTTTGAAGTGCATAAAAAAGACAGAACAATGTTATAAAAAAGTAAACATGTTGCAAACCTGAGTAATTCAGGTGAGGAAATATAAAAGCAAGGTTATGACCAGTGAAAAATGCACATCAAAAACAATTGTTAATAAAAGAAGCTACATTTATGTGTAAACCTTTACTTGTTCTTTAAAAGCCAAGCTTTTCTCCATTTCGTGTTATTTGTTCTATTGGTCAGTGAAAGAAAAAATATTACCTAAAAATCTAGTACCTATGTCACTTATTGGTGGATGGTGGACATTGGAAGAGGGAAGAGGTAATTGCTTGATCCCCACTGAAGTCCTTACAGGGTCCTGAAGGCTTCAAGAATCAGTATGGACCGAGGACCAGTTGGGCAATGGAAAGAAGCTTCCAATAACAGGTCACCAAACCAGGCACCACAAAAGACCATATATCAGTAAATTTAGTTAAGTTTACCAGGTTTGGTATAAAGGAGTTGGATGGAATCCCACATATCTTCTGAATAATGCCACTATGGTCAGATAATCTGCTCTTGAAGATGTATTGAATATTGAGGAGGATTCTCACTTGGACCACAAGGAGTTGATACTTGGGGCAACATAGAGTTTTATTCAGTCTTCCTAGATCAAATCTACTGTGTTTAAAGTGGATCTAAAGTTTCACTTTCAACTTTTATGATTCAAGCAAATCATTATTGCAGAAAGTGACAGGGGATGTCCCCTCTGCAAAAACTGCTCTTTCCTTCCTGATTGGCGGTCCATTTGCTGCATGCGTGTGCGCATGCTGGGAATGGATGAACACCCGCATCCTGGCACAGCAAAGTAAGATGGCCAAAGATTGTCTTTAGGAAGTGAAAAAGAAGGAAGATGGCAAAGCTATGCAACCCAAAGGGGATAGGTAAGTAATTGTGGGTTTAGACCCTCCTTAAAGTAAAATGGTACTGGGGAACTGTCAATAGCACATTACTAATATATGTTTTATTTGGCAACCAGAGGTTATTAGTGATAAGCTGAAAGCTGATTGTTATAGGCTACTGCACTTTGCACATATTTACAACTCCTTACCCTGACTATTATAGGGCATCATATTAATCCAGGCACTGTGTGTCCATTAAAAACACTTGCTGCTATAAATAATTTGTCTTTATGAATACAGGAGCAGTCATTTTTAGTCAATAAATAGGCAAGCTCTGCTTCTCAGTTTTGCTTTTATGACACATCAACTCCACACAGACAGGGTCAGTCAAAATTACCTCTGCAGCTTCTGTTAATGTGAATCACCCACAGCACCCCAATAGTTAGAGCCCAAGGGAACTTTAATCCTGGCCATATAATGGTTGATATATCTAATAGATTTGATGTTAGATTTGACTAAAAACACCGAATCTAAAGCAAACACATTATAAATTCCAAAAATAATATTTGATCAACGATCGGGAATTTCCATTCTTCAACTAATTGTTGCCAATCCCCTTTCTCTGACCACCAATAAAATACCTCGTTGGGGGGAAATCCCCATACTATTGGTGGTCAGAGCAGGAGTGGGTGGTACTAAATGAGGGCTGTGGGTTGGTTTAAAGGTGAGTGTTAATATCCAGGTAAACGATCGAAACCTGGAGAGTATTGATTGTGTACACTGGTGGTGCACCTATCAACCAGTGCATTGCCACCATTAAGAAGGGTCTTATCATATTACTTTTTACTCAAAACACATGTGATTTGATGATTCTGACATGTTCCCTGTTAAATTATGCAAACTTTGCATTTCATTGACAGGTCAACTAATAATAATATCAAAGGAGTACTGTAATTCTGTCTTTTTTTTCATTTCTCAAAATAATTATGAATGCTATACAGGCAGGCGACCCAGTAAAATAACAAATTGACTGGGGAGATATTTCGCTTTAGTTGCAGACCACAGATATGTTTCTTTACTATGGATAAGTGGATAATGTCGGATTGATTTGACTTGTTTATCTCACTAATTGGTCTCCAGAGAACAGGGCACTTCCCTCAACATACGCGATAAATAAAGTTTATTCTAAACAAAATTGTTTTTGTAATATTAAAGCATTTTTAGTGAACCCCGTAAAACATTCCAAATGTTCTAATTAAACACAGATATTTAGTTTCACATGTGATCATAGCATGACAACAAAAGATTTCTCCATACAGAGTCCCTGCTCCAAGCAGCTGAGCCAATACTCGCACCCTTGTTAATAAGAAACGGCAGTGCAACAGACATTCTAGTCCAAGATACAGACCTCAATGTATTTCCATACTTAACCAAGCGATTTAAAAAAACAAATATTCAAGTTCAGAAAAGGACAGGAACATGCTGATTATTTAAAGCTCTCCAAGACTGGGAAAGATAGCGATCATGGGAGAACCTTGGTGATCCAGTAAACCTGGAATAGATCTGGTCCAGGAATGAAAACATTTACATATGAAATGAAATAATGAAAACATTACATATAACGTTTTTAATGTTATATAAAAGGGGAAACCCACAGGTTCCTGTGATATATACATCACATATCCCAGAAAGCCATTGGCTGCTTCTTCTGCAATTAAGATCATCACCCATTGCACACTACGAGATTGGATGACGTGTGAAGAAAAGGAAAAAAGAAGATGGCGGTGCTGGATGCTATGGTGAGCCATTGCAGGACTCGCTAGGTTTAGTTTGTGGATGGATCAAAAGGTATGGTAAGGGAAAATATAAATGTTTTTATATGTTTTTATGTTTTACTTTCATATATATGAAAGTTCTGCTTCAGTGTTATGGGGTGACAAATGTCTGCCAATGGTGCTCTGTTGAATCTGCTTCTGATGGAGACTGCAAGCAGCCATGTTGGTACAAACTGCACAACACTATTCTGATGCCACTACTTGGGGATGCACTTTATATATTATAAGTGATTGGTATTATTACTGTGATCCTTCATTGTAGCACATAAAGTGCAAAGAGGTGAAAGGACCTTTACATCCCAATAAATGATTCTGGAAAAACACATCACAACCTTAAAACCTCATTATCATTCTTACCTGGGTAACATCTTGAAGTTTCTCCTCCAAGTTACTGATAGTTTTCTTCAGATTGCAGTTTTCATCTAAACACAAAGAAGTGTTTAATAATGCTAGACCAGTTTAAACAAGAACAGTTCCTGATTCCCAGCAAATGCAATCAATTAGAGCACTGGCCATGGATAACATGTTTATTTTGCTGCCATTGTGTGCTGATTAAAAACAATGGCAATACGACCGTTATACAAGCCATGTCTATAAATGTTCATAAAAAGAGAAAGCATAAGATTTAGCACGATACTCCACATTCCCTTAGCAAACTGGTATATACAGTATAAGTATGGTAAACAGTCATTGTGCATGCTGTGCAAACATCACTAAAGCTAAGCTTTAAGATAAGCAAACATTGCCTAAATATAAAAACAACCATATTTATTTGTCTTTCATAAATCTCAGAGTGATTTGTATGTATTTCTTCCAGATCTGTGCAGTAATCAAGCATAAAATGTTGCCTCTGTGATGGCGTTTCCTGTAATAAGGACCAGTCCCTGTTGCACTATCTCCTTATGCAGGATGACTGGTCTTGGAGCTACCCCGTCCTTTAGGTTGCTGCAGGCAGCTTGAAGTTGGTAAATCTGCTGGGACCCACCCACAGCTCTGTTCTTTGAACTGCTTATGAGAAGCAGGGTAATTATGAATTTGGTGTGTGTACGATGCTCCTGGTCCATTGTCTGGACGACCATCCTGGCGGATCCATGGACGACGGATGAGGAATGATCGTAATGAAAGTGAAGGAAAGAGAGAGCAGAGGGATGCTGCCCCATTGTCCTTCCCTCTCCATAGAGTAGAACGATGCTGTATGCTTATTCATGCATCATGCGTCATTTGTCATCGGAAAGGATCGTGAAAGATCCTTTCCAACGACAAATATTGTATGTGTGTACGTAGCCTTAGTTTGCATCATAATTTTCATCCCTGGAATTCAGATTTGAAACCTGTCAGGTTTTTGTTGCTGGCCGAGGCCCCAATGTTTGGCGAGAGTCAACTACCTGTATGGGGTCATCAACATTCCATACTAAGCAAAAATATTTTGGATCTTTTGTCACTTTATTAGATTATTCACTTTTAAGGTGCAACAACTACAAAAAAATTATAAGCAAAAGCTAGGGTTACCATGATGAGTATACTTCTTTGCTACTGGAAGAGAGTCTTTGTTTGTGTGTTGAATGGTAGAAGTGTGGTTTAGATCTAGTAGGGGCAGATTTAGCTAACAGTGGACCCCTGTGAAGAACTGACATAGGCCCCCAACTCAAACTAACTTGGGATCCCTGTTGGCTGAGAAAGGTCTGGGGCCCTTTGCACCTCCCTATGTCTGTCCCTTCTTAGATCTGAAGTGGATGGAGCTAACTGCCCTTCAATTGAGAGGTCTCTAAATTTCAAATGGGCTTTGGGAGCAGGGGCTTTCTAGGTTTTTAGAAATGTAGCGGAGGAGTAATAAACAAACAAAAAGCAAGACAAGGTCCAAAGGAATTTTCAAATGTTAGCCTTATTACCTTACAAGTTCACTTTAAGTGCAGTTCGAAATGAATAAAGATTGTACATGGCTTACCTTTCATTTTGCATTGTGCTTCCATTGTCTCCTGCAGCCCTTTTATCATATTGTATAATGCTGCACACTCTGCACATTAATAAGGAGAAACATGTCTGCATTTAGCATAAACACAATGAACAAGTTGGCTTGTGTTAAATTGTAACGCAAAAGTATATTCTTTTTTAATGTAAATGAATGCAATTTGTATTCAATTTCAAATAAATCCTATATGCATAAAGATAGAAAGTACTGGATTGTTGTAGTGTAAAGTGATTTTCTACTTTTTGTTTGAGACCTTTTAACACCATGCATTGTGTAGTTATGCATTAATGTTTCCCGCTTTAAAGCAGCCCACTTATCTTGATATTAACTGTAACACAAAACCTGTACCTGACCCTTTTTATAACAAATTGTTTAGTTAATAGGTTAGCTTGTCACTTTTTATTGTGTTACATGTTGTTTATCAGTTCCTAACTGTCATAGACATCTATTTTTTGAAATTTGTGAACCTAGAAGTCTTGAAAACTAGTACATTGTTCGGGATTGTGATATTTAAAACTTGTCAAGCTGCCAAATATTGTGGCTTAGTGACTAGCAACCATGCCTTGTAGCACCAGGGTCCTATCTGTATGAAATTTGTTTGTTCTCACTGTGTTTGCATGGGATTCAAATACATTATACCCCTCCCAACTGTCCCAGACTTCTCAGACTGTCCTGGGTTTACAATGTTACCACTATGTCCTGGGGATCCAGGCAATAACCTGCAGCTGAGTATGACAATAACTTTGGCTGCTCAGTGCTATCTCTGGTCTGACAGATTCTATTTAGTTCCAGCAGAGAGAAAGAGTCAGAGAGAGAGCCCACAGTGTTGAACATTTTGCGCTTTCTACTGACCACTGGGGGTAGGTTACTATGGTACTGCTACCAAGGCGGGTCTATCACTGTGGTCCCTATTGTGGGTATATCACTAAGGTCTGCACTGGGGGTCTATTACTGAGGTGTGATATTTGGGTCTGCACTGGGATCTGCACTGGGAGAGCTGTCACTAAGGGGTTTGTCCTGAGGTTTGCACTGCGGGTCTGGTATTGCATTGCTGCATTGGGGCTTTGTTCCCAGGGTCAGTTGCGAAGGTGTGCATGATGGGGTGGGGGTGTCTGTCACTGAAAGGTCTATGACTGAGGTCCCCAGGAATAGGTAAAGGACCCTCTGCTCTGTTTTAACAAATTGCACTGTGGTGGAAGTAGTACAAATTGATCATATGTGTACCAAGTGCAGGGGTATGGTCCTTTTTTCAGGACTGTGGTAATGTCCCTGCTATT
Source organism: Pyxicephalus adspersus (assembly GCF_032062135.1). Classification (NCBI taxonomy): domain Eukaryota; kingdom Metazoa; phylum Chordata; class Amphibia; order Anura; family Pyxicephalidae; genus Pyxicephalus; species Pyxicephalus adspersus. Next base: position 95,112,005 of record NC_092863.1, on the reverse strand, counting down.
ACTGCAGTTTTATGTCTGTTGGTTGTGCGATTTGATTGAATTGGGCGGTTTGGGTTCCTAACAGGACAATTTGCCATGGGCTCCAACCATTAGTCTTGCACTATTACAGAGCTTTCTTTTCTGTACTGAAATTGTTTACTCAGTGTGAATTAGAAGTTCCAGCAAGTCAGACAGAATCCACCTCGTTTCCAGGCTAAAAGGACATCCAGCATTATCTAGTTACAGTATTTTCACCCCAGCTTTACTGTCCCTGATCTATCACTTTCATTCATTGGATGTCAGTTCATTCATTCATGGAGGCTCTGCATCATGTGTGGGCATTACCACAACTTACTGTATTCAGCAGGCAGCTATATACAGCACTGGGCCTATCGCCATTAATAATCTGTCTGCATTGCAAATTGCCTAGTGATAATGTAACATAAACAGAATACTAGAATAATAGAAATACCCAACTAAACCCAACCAACTCTGAGATAGGCACGTGCAGCACAGCACCATTTCACAGCTGGATGCTGATCAGGTAGGTGAGATCAGTTTTTGCAAAAGGGGCATTGTCTGTCCCTTTCTGCAATAACCACCAGCCTGAATGGCCAATGTTCAAAATGAGCACTTTAAAAACAGTAGATTTGATCAACGAAGACTGAAAAAATTCTATGTCGCCCTAAGTATTAACGCCTTGTGGCCCAAGTGAACATCCTCCTTAATATTCAATACATCTCGGGAGCAGATTATCTGGCCATAGTGGCATTATTCAGAAGATATGTGGGATCCCATCCCACTCTCTACCAAACCCATAAAACTTTCCTAACTTACCTAAATTTACTGTTGGCAAAATATAAGAAGATTAGGCATGCACTTTACCATATCCTTATTGGTGGACTTCTTCTTTAAATCTGGCCCTTAAAGGCAACGCTGTGGAATAAAACAAATGTTCTATTTTTCATACCTTGCGCAGAGCTCTGTTCATTTGCCTGGCTTATTTTCCACAACCTATTTAATCTCTCCAGCTGAATCTCCAGTAGGTTATTCTTTCCATTAACCTCTGCAAATTTCTGCACAGATACAAACAATACAATTGCAGCAAACACACTGTACTCAATGGGTAATTATTTCACAGAATAATAGCTTGTTTTATGCAGTAATCAGTCCCCACTTGTGGATAATGCTGCTTAGTGCTCTCCAGACATTAATATGTGTATTACAACACACAGCTGCATCAATTTCAATGAATCAGCTGTGAAAGGTTCCTGCTTTATTTTTGTTGTTTTTCTCAGCTGAATTAACCTCCTGAGCGTTACACTGAGGTCTAGATTTCTGTACCAAAAGTGATCCACTGTTTTTCATGAAATTTTTTTTTAAATTGTAGACCTG
>NC_092863.1:95083964-95109461 GCF_032062135.1 Pyxicephalus adspersus | reverse complement strand
GACGCTGGATGAGCACAGGGGGACCAGGTAAGTATGGATGTACAAAATCTCGGGCTTAACCATCCTTGCAGTTTTTTTTTGCCCGAGCGAAGGTCGGGCTTAACTGCAAGGTGGTTAAAAGGCTCCACACAGTGTGTTAAAATCCCTCATTCCCTTGTCACATTGTATCTCTGATTCTGATACATTCTTTCTTATGTTTGGTTTTTCCTTCCTCCAACTTGCACAAGTGGATACTGGAAACTGCTGTGGATATCTGCACAGTCAATTCGAGCTGTGGCCTAGGGTGGCGGAGGTGTTAGGGGCAGGCCACAGCTATATACAGATCATGTAACACTATTTAATGTATAGGAAAAAGCTGGGTCCATAGTGTTACTATTTGAAGTACAACTGAGATCTAAATATTAGATTTATTATGCAATAGATCAACACTGTTCATGGCAAACGTTGCATATCTTTAGCATTACAGTAGTCCCCGGGTTACATACAAGATAGGGCTTTAGGTTTGTTCTTAAACTGAATTTGTATGTAGGTTGGAACAGGTACATTATTTTAATAAATGCAATTAGGACAGATGTTCGTCTCAACATATTATTAGGCAGCATGTTGTCAGTTACTGTATAAAATCACAAATGAAGCAAAAAAAAAAAAAAAAAATTTATGGAGCCTAGACATTCATTAACTTATGGAGCAAGCTGTGCTTTGATAAGCAAAAAGAAACATCTGCAGAGTTTGTCTTGGTCATTAAAGAGTTCTAAGAGCTTGCAGAAGAGCTCAGTATCAGCTGTGTTTAGCAAAAGATTTCTTCTGCAAGTCATGCAAACCCCCCCTTCCATCCTGCACAGAACAAGCAGGGAAGCCCATTCGTATCTAGGAGTTGTCTGTATGTTGGATGTCCTTAACTCAGGGACTACCTGTATTGGTATTAAAATTAAATATTTAAGAGGCCATTCACACTTCACCATTCCTATGCGGAGATTATTAGGGAATGACAAGGGATCCCTCTGTACCCGACCCCAACCAAAACAGCTTGAATTTTGCAATGCTGTAACTTTTATAAATGTTGGAAAGGGGCCTGGAAGTTTTTCTAGCATGGGGCCCAGAAATTTCTGATAGTGGCTCTGTTCCTATGTTTTCCATCAAAACACATACACACCTCCCTCATATTGGAGATAGGGAAAAGGGCAGTTTGTAGCTCAGAGTAAGAAGGCAAATGACACAACCCTTGTCCTGACATCATTTTGCAGATCATAAAAATGAATACACCAAAAATAATTGGTTAAACCATTAAACGGTTTAGGGTTGTATGTAAGGGCCAGGGGGTTTTATAAAGCAAAAGAAAGCAATTGGAAAAGGAAGGCTGATACCACAACAACAGTAAAGGCCCTTGGTGAGTAGCAGCACTCAAACACAGTTCCAACCTCTCCCATTCATGAGAATGGGAATGGTCAGGACTTCTTTTTTGGTTGGCCAGATCACAATGCAGTTTGCAAAACTGACACAATGCTTTTAAGCACACAGTTGTGGTCTGAAGATCTGCACCATTGGTGTGGGTGTAGCTGCACCTCCATGCAGATCTTGTTGCCGGCGGATGATTTGCCTTTCCCAGCTTGCACAGTGCCGTTTCACATCACAGGTTTGAAATTTGCCAAAAGGATATGTACCTCACTGTATTGGGTATTCTTGTAAGTTATGCAGTATATTATGGCTTGCTGCACAGGTTGTTATTACCAGACTTTTGCTGGCCACACATGCTCAGTGTCCTTATGGCCGGGAATTGTGGTTAAGCATGTACAAATGTACACTTTACATATGTGTTTCAAATTCATTCCAAAAAGCGCCCCTTCATAGTGCACTGTAGTACAATACATGCAGCATTTTGCATTGATGTGCAATGTAGTTTCAGATTTGCACAATTCTCTTTCCGATTTATTGCATTTGGCAGCAGATTGAAATGACAGAATGCACACCAATGTATGACGCACATCAGCGCCTGCATATTACAAACCACATTAGACAAGCCGATTGTGTAGGAGGCCTAATGGTAAACCAGCCATGAGCTTTCGATGGGACAACAACGCACAATGGAGGACATGATGTTGGATTAGAGTTGTCAGTATTTTGCTGACCTGGCTGAAAGTCATAGCATGAAGAATGCTTTTACTGGCGGAAGGACTGGTATGTAAAAATCCTGGTCTGGTGTATGAAAATGTATTAAATGTTTCTTGTTACCCATAGCAGCCAATCAAATGTCATGTCTGTGCTCCAGAGGTCATTTATAAAGGGGTGAACAGGCTGATCACTGGACATATTTCCCTAAAATTACACAATTATCGCCATTTCCTAATTCACCCCAAGTTGTGATCTCCATAGCCACAATACAGCTCAGTGGCATCAATTTTAAACATCCTGATCTGTACTTTTGCTGCGGTTGCTATGTAAGATCATGGCTGCCAATTGGCACTTTAGAAAGAGTGCCAATCTGTTACTGCGTTCAATTGAACGGAGCTTCTGATCACCAATGTGCCTATTGGTGAGATTTTTCCTTCACTTCCTGTCAGGACAGGAAGTGATACAAAGTCTCTTTCCTAGGGATACATGACTGACAAAGTTTTTATTACTGTCTCGACTTTTGGCCTTGTTTACCTGGACAGTTTACCGAATATAAAAGTTGAACAAATAAAGGCTCATGTGTGACATTTCTATTCATTCTAATATAACAATACACAATAAAGGGCAATTTTGGGCCCTGCAAGCATTGGTTTGCCTTTAAACGCTCATACGTCCATTGAAAATAAACATTTGGATGTATTTGCTCTTCCGGCACCAGTTCTTCACCAGTTTATTGCTGGCTTGGTGAAAACACTCCCTCCATTTCTGGTGTCTTAGGGCCTGGAAGCGAGGGAAAATCTCCTCAATGGGGTCACAAACATAAATAAACCCTGACAAAAAGGATTTTTCTTCCTGTTGGAGCGTGAATGCTCCATAAAAATATTATTCTGTCATCTCCTACCTCATACATTAGTCTTATGGTATGGGGCAAATAACAGGATTGCTGTCATAGATTTACCTTTTCAATTTGTGAATAATCCTCCAGAAGTTTATCAAGATTTACAGCGGTGTGTTTCATTTTGTGATTCATGTTTTCATTCACAATATGGCTGCCTCAGAACACAAGGCCTGTTTTGGAGCCCTTTCCACAGTGACAGTGTATAAAGTAGAGACTATTTAGGTAAATCACTTGGGGTACCACCTAGAGGCGGGGTGTTATATGACAGCAACCAGGGTCAGAGGCTGTATATTGAATTAGTTAAAAATGAATGTTATAATATTCCTCTATTCGGTCAACTATTTCACAGAAATCTCCTCAGTGTCAGCACTATCACAGGGTCTATGCGGTCCTGTGGCGACACTTTGTCCCTGTTGCTAAGCGATGCAGCCGACATAGGTTGTCACTTCTCAGAATCTGTCCCTATTATTGCCATTTTTTCTGAGAAAAATACCTGCCTTCTAGTCTTTTTTTTCTATTAATAAGGCAATTTCATTGTTATTTTTGTGACATATATGACATAGTGATAATAGAAGTCAGTCATGTCTGAGTCTGTAATGCCTTAAAATGGCTTCCATGTAAGAAAATGAGTAAAATAAAGCTTTTTATTGAAAAAATATGATTTGATATCCTGTCAGCATAAGAAGCTATTATTTTTGCAGAAAAAAAATGATGTGAATTATGAGGTATATGGGAAAATTTTGTCACACACCCCTATTTTGTATTTAGGTACACTCCATTGACTAGCATTTACTTCAGGGACTACACCACTATAGTGCTGCTGGCGGGGGAGGAAATAGTAAACAGTGATAGGCTCTGGCCTAGTTGTCAGGGATTTTGTCAACTTTTTAGGAGTTAGCATAATTCTCCAACCAAATATAGATAATATACAGGTTGTAAATGCAAAATTACTACTTTAAAGGCAACAAAATTGTTTGGAACAGTTGCAGGGTAGTGAAAAAGAGTTTCTGCAGTACCGAAGCTTTAAAGCAGAATTACAATTTGGTCCCCCAAACATTTTTGTTATAATATACAGGTATCCACAGCATATTGGGTTATACATCTTTGGCCTCTTGAATGGCCAGCCCAGGAAGAAGTAACTCCCATGCATGTGCACAGGTGCTCTGTGCCAGGTAATTGTGTCACGCATGCGCAGATCAGCACACTCGTAGGTTACGTTTACTCTGTAACACACTGCAATGCTTTATATAATAAATATTATACACAACGCATGGCCTGTTTTAATTATTTTGAGTAAAAAAAGTTTTGTTTGTTTTGTTGGAGGCAGAATCATTTTTCTGACCCATTTAAACACTAATATGTCTTGTTTTTCCCAACCCGTTTACTCAACAGATTTATGGCAGAGCAAAGCTGGGAATAAACGATTACCAGAATCAGCGATCCTCTTTATGGAAACTGCAAACAGCATATTTGTTGTAACAAAAATCTTACTGAAAACTAAATCTTTCTCAATTGCAGGATAATTGGAAATAAAGATTAAACACAACTTTTCTGTTCCTATATAAACCTTTCATTGGTGGATCTACTGCAGAGAACTGGCACAGAAGTGATTTTTTCTGAATGCAATTATTATTATTATTGTTAGTAAACAGTATTTATATAGCACCATGTACAGCAATGTACAATAAATAGGGGTTGCAAATGACAGACAGAGTGACACAGGAGGAGGAGAGGACCCTGCACAGAAGAGAATATGATGATTATAGAATTATATATTTACTGTAGGTACCACTTACTACACACATACAACCTACAGCTTCAGTCAAAGAAGTGTCTTTTAAATCTGTGGAAATTAAAGGGTTAAAAATAACTCTTGGGGCTTTTATTTCAGTTGAAGCAAAAAGGGTCAATGAACTAAAAGACAATTTTTGCCTTTAGACCTGATTTAATATGATAACTTATCAGAGCAGAACTATAACAATGAAATGCAAATCGGACAAATAAAGGACGGATGGCAGTGAATATGCTATAAGCAGAGGTTCCATTTAGACACCATGGTGCTGTATTTAGTAAGGAAAATGTACATGTAAACCCTCACTGAATTAATTTGCATTAATTTTCATTTTATTTTTAATCAAATAATAATTTCACCTTTTTTTATCCTTTGTTGCATCTCAGTGTTGTCGATCTCTTGTGTGCTGCTCTTTGGAAGAACTGTAAATATTAACACCCACAGGAACAGCAATAATGACTGATTTTTGCAGATGCTAACCAGCAGTGAAAGACCAAATACAGGTCAATTTTACTATAAGTTGATTTTATGGGATTTTCACGCAGAAGTCCCACACTATGACACACACATGAATGATTCACATGATTGGGGCAAACCAAGGGACAGTTGGGAGCTCCCATTCATATTTTCCGCTCTCATCAAATACATGACATGCTTGTGTATTTATGATTGACATTTACCAACAAATGTACTCTGTCTTTGTTTGATCGAGGATTACAAAAACAAGCAATTCCAGATCTCATAGGGAAAAAAAGACAAATCATGCATGCATTGAAAACATGTCTTTCAATTAAAATTATGAACTGTTTGAAAATTTGAAGTTGAAATTCACAAATCTGATCATTTTAGTAGATGTTTGATCAGGTCAAAACAAAAAATCGCTTGTGTATGTCTCAAAATTTTGGAGCAAATTTGTATAGGGGCCCTCATCTGTCCTGTGGTTCACCCAAATATTATTCACAGGTCTACCATGATTCTGGACTTCCAATCAAGCTCTTAATTGGAAAATCGATTGGATAGGTCAGCCAAGTGCAAAACTGACAGCAGATCTATTTTTGTGTACTAACCCAAAGTAATTTATTTTCCCCAACTCCAACTTTATTTTTAATGGCTCAGTTAAAAATTGACCCATAATCTCTTTAAAAAGTGATTGTGGATATTTTTAGGGGGGATTCATGGGGCAAAAAATTCTTGCTGTTGAGTCATTCATTTTTAATGTGCTGTACTCTTGTGTGGTGTTACATTATTTTGGTATAACTGTGGTGTGGTATACCACTTCTTTATATATGATCCCATTAATCGCAGACAGTATTATTGCAAATCGGTACAATTAAAGCACTGTGACCTCAACCATATTAACCAATTATCTGCTATTTTCTGGGTGCTGTATATCAATTTGAAGATATTTAGGAACCTTTCAAAAAGGTGTTTCCATTAGCACCCTTTTAACGTATATCAAACAATTTAGAGATACAAAAAATTTTTTTTTTGTGAAATACATGTGCCTCCTTTTTACAGACCCAGTCTCTGCAGTACCCAATGTTCTTATTGAGAGACAAGACAACAAACATTCCACTTCAATGATTAAACAGGTAATGAAAATCATTATCACTGTGTGATGTTTGTAACCCTATTATCATCTTGTACAATTGCATTACAATTCTAGCAGGGCACGGATATTCAGGATAATGTCGGAGTCAGGGCCAAAGACACATTTCCCTCATAACATAGACAGATTTGCTAGGTAAATAGCCGCCTGTTCTGCTGTATGCATGCTTACTGCCTTCTAACTCCTATAAACAGCACTTGGCTTCAGGGAAATGAGATTGACTGTCTTGTATGTGTGTGCTGGCTGCGTAATTAGATTCAATTCAGTGCATGGCACAAGGCTATTTGATTGTGCTCTACCTTGATCTGCTGTGTTGTCCGGAAGGAGCTCATTAGGGCAGTACTGTCAAAGGCCAAACTTTGCCTTTTTACAAGTGAGAAAAAAAAATAAGATTTCAGATCTGCTAATAAGTAAATCAAACTTTCCTTTATTTAATAAAAAAACAACGGAAATTGTTTTTTTTTCTATTTTTCTTTCAATAGTAAAAGTCACATTTAAAGCTGAATAATAAAGTCTTGTACCTGCAAAAGGATTTAGATTTTCTATCTACTACTAAGATTTACATAACCCTGTAATCAGCAAAGACAGGTTATTAGTGACCTGATTTTTGTACTGTTAAGCAATATACCATGGTCATCTCCCTGCCCCATCTGTGATTGGTAAGAGCTCATCAATATTTTGCTGTAGTCTCCAGAATAATGTTTTAGTTTAATGTTGGACAATTTAAATCACAAGAACCAGTAAGGTTCACCTCCAGTTTGATTGTCACATCCGTTGCTTTAAAAATGTCATGCAGCTTGAGTTTATGGTTAGGACTGTTTTATTTGTAATTTCATTGACTAGGATCCCTCCAGAAGTTGCTAGTAAATCCAATTGACAGAGCCAGCCACATTGTGGTTGACCACCCATCTAATGGGTTCCAGCAAAGTTTTTGGATTCCATTGGCCGTGCAAACAGCATGACAGGAATAAACCTTTTAGCTGTCTATAAGGCTGGCATTTTGATAATCGCTGTACCCAAGGCTTTCTTTCCCTTGACTACCAATGTAAAAACATTTTACCAACTGACCCCAAATGAAGTGGTTTTAGCAGGGGTTTCCCCGGAGACCTAAAATTTTTTAAAGGTTCATTTGGAGTAAAAAAAAGGCTTTTGTAGTAGCACTTAGTAAAAACAACATTAGTTTTAGGTGGTCTGACCCATGGTTCAAGAAAGAATTAAATCTACTTGTCGTGAAAAAAAGAAAATAACTTTAAAAGTCTTATTTTTCTGTTTCTAATCTGTGGGCAAGAGGATTAATGTACAGAATGTTAATGTCTTTCTACATAACATTACCACAGTAAGGCATTGTTCCCAAGATAATACATGCACATGGCAGTGATAGAGTATTCCCACCCAGCGGAGGACTCGTGTATCACTCACAGTTCTCTGCAGTCCAATCTGCTTTGGTAATAACAACTTAACATCATTAATTTGCTCAACTGCTTTGTACACCATCACATTATCACATGAACATGGAATTCAAATGCTAAACACAGGCTGTTGTTATAGTGTTTTATCCCCATTATGCAATGCTGAATAGTCAACTCTTTTATTACAGACTCTGTGCCTCCCGTGAAAGTGGTGGTAGAAAAGAATTCTTATGCTAACCAAGAAATCACATCCATCCTTTCATGTATATAATTCACAACTAAATTGGCCATTATCCATCAAAGAAGATAAAGTAAAATGTTCAGCTAATGTAGCTTCTAGTTGGAAAAAAATTGATATCCACCCCCTCTGCACACATAATTATTTTAAAATACCCCTTATATACCCTAATTAGAGCAGTCTTCTGTGTGGTCCTGCATTATCTTGAATTTTATTCCTCTTCTCTATTTGATGGCATTAGGTGTTCTTTTTTATATTTCAAAAAACAGTGCTGACGTAATGAATTTTGCAGTATTGTCCTGCAAGAGCAGGTCAACATGGGGACACAATCATAGGAAATGTGGCTATGACAACTTGGTAATATATACATTTATTTATAGTTTCGCCTTTGCATATTTACAATGATTTCATTTGAAGAATTGCTCAAATATGGCAATTAGGGAGACAGCATTGACCTCAATCCTTTTGTTACGGAGCCTCATTACACATAATTGAGGCATCAATGAAGCATGTGCCAACGGAATACCCATACTAAAGAAGCTACAATTTGAATGTCAATATGCTTGCAGAAAATATTCCCCCAACCTACTGAATCAAGACTGGCAAATATTTATATTACTGTAGGTCCCCACACAACCCTGGTCCATGCTCTCTCACCAAGACTGCTTGGGGCTAAAGGGTTTTTCCTGCCTGATATTTACCTGTAGTTCCCACTACAAACCAGAGCCCAAATATTCTCCCTGCTCATTTAAAGGCAAGACAATGCTTATTCACTAAATAGGAACTCCTTGCTTGTTACTGGAAATTTCTTTAGAAAAGTCACTTGGCATCTGGGTTGTGCATTTGTATTCAGCCATTCAATGTCTGTTGGCAACTTAAACTCTTCAACTAAGATCATATGATTACACTACATTTTGATTTATGACCCAAAGATCATTTGATTGATTTGCTATATTCAGCATACGTATTTCAACACATGCAATTACCACTTGTATGTTTGCTCCAGCAAGGCTGTAAACATATTTTTTGTGGTTTTGTAGTTTGGTGAATAATGAAATTTGGATTTAAAGTTTTAGCTCAGGAGACAAATCCTGCTGCTAAGAGGGTCTAATTTCCATGATGACTTTTATCTCTGCATGTCCAAACCTTGTGGTGTGGATATACTCCATGTCAACATGCAAAGGCCAAGTTTTCTCGGTGTTTAAGGTATATTATCACAGAATTATAAGGTGGAAGATTGCAGTCCCACCTAGAAGCAATGTTAAATCATTCCTTAGATAAACATACAAGCTAATACAATTGTTTTTTTGTTCTCAATTTTTATCGAACTGGCACCCATTGTTGTTGCCAGTGTGAAAAAAAGTCCCATCATTGGTGTCAGAGGATTAAATTGTGCTTCATCATTGAAGCAAAAAGAATAATATTGTGAGCAAATGTTAAAAATAATTAACACACTGTGTAACAGTATTTGGTCTTTACCCATTAGATTTCATGGGATATTAGACCAGTTTGGCTAGACATAGTAATCGCTAGCTGCTTTTTGCGGGACACATCACTGAGGTCAAACCTGAGAATTTTCCTTTTGCCTCTTACTGAATGTTGGAACCCCTTGCAATTAAGGAAACCCCTCTTTCCCTACCTAAAGAAAATCCCTAAAATACTGATTTGCTAAACATGCACCATACATGCACTGAGTAAGCCTATCGGTGAAATGCGTCGGGATACAAGACGTTGTTTGTACTTCTACTTGTTATGGGAATTACCATGTCTGGCCAAAATGGTCTATTATCCCATGAAATCTAATTGGTAAAAACCAAATACTATTACACAGTGTATGTGCCACAAGTTCGTTAATTACTTTGCCCACAATATATTTTTCTTTGCCGCAAACAAAACCCAGTTATTTTTCCTGTTTTTTCTTATACAAGGGGTGGCACCACAGAAACATTATGTGAGGCAGGATTGGGATCATCTTTGTACACATCTGTGGAATTAGAAAAGCCCTGCAGCATTACTTTCCACTGGACACTTACCTTTGTACATTATTATTATTATAACACAGTATTTATGAAGTACCGACATATTACGCAGCACTTTACAATGTCCGTAGTCAGGTCACTAGCTGTCCCTCAAAGGGGCTCACAATCTATTGCCCCTACCAGTCATATGGTTTTAATACAATGTAAGGTCAATTTTGGGGACAGCCATTTAACCTAACTGTGTGTTTGTTTTGGAATGTGGGAGGAAACTGGAGGAAACACAGGGGGAACCTGCAAACGCCTTGCAGATATTGTCCTGGCTGAGATTTGAACCTGGGACCCAGCACTGCAAGGGCCAGAGTGCTAACCACTGAGCCAAGCAAGACATGGCTAATATGCATGTTTTCTGTTGGCCCATTTAATTAGTGAGCTCCAGTGGGAAAGTGGGACCCGTGCTTGGAGGTGAACCGGTTTGAAAAACCACTACTAACCGGAATTCCAACAAAACAGCTAAATTAACAGTTGAAATACATACATGGGAGCTGTTTTACCTGAAAAAGATTTTTAATTTCCTTAAGCTACGTACACATTTCCAATTATTATCGTTGGTAAACGAACGATGAACAATCCTGCACGATATCTGCGAACGATCGTATAGCACCGATCCTGTACATACAGATAACGACACGATCGTTCGCAGATATTGTACACACAATAGATACGATCGTTTGAACGATACAGGAAGTGATGTGCACCACAGGAAGTAAGCGAACGTTCGTTCACCGCGCATGCTCAGACCATGGACGATCAATGAACGACCGTACACACGATAGATGGTAAACGATCGTCGTCCAATCCGATCCGCCGGTCCGGTCGTTCATTTCCAGCGACTATTCTCGTTCGTCGGCGTCGTTGGTTACTTTTTTTACGAACGATTTTTGCCCAATAGATCGTTCGTCGTTCATTTCCAACGATAAAAATTGGAAGTGTGTACGCAGCTTTAGTCTGTGATTGGACAATGAAGTACAGTGCTACATATCTGATTGGCTGCCAGTAGTGCCCCTCCAGGGATTTTCACTTTCAGCAGCTTTAACTATATTTTAAAACAATCAAGAGGGTCCAGAGGAGATTTACATGTTTATAAGGAGGTAGGAGAGCTATATATAGGGTGGCAGTGAGCAGATTGGGGCTGGATTAATTGCAGCCAGTTCACTTAGTTTTTTTTTAGTTTTTTTTTATTTTGCACCTTAAACTTCCTGTCCTGTAATAGTGTAGGCTGGTATAACAAATCATTTTCAACTGTATATTTATCAGACCAAAAGGGAGCTAATAAAAGTTCATTCTGTGGGTTTACAGACACTAGGTATTAGGTGGAACTGAAATGCCTTATAATGTATAGATTAGTTCAGATAATAAGATTCCAGATAAGAAATGTCCAAGAAAATAAATTTATTTAAGACTGAAAGAAAATAAGAGAACACAGATATAACAATGATGAACATCAAATATAAATTGAAATGCACATTGTAATGGCTTATAATGGCTTGTGTAACCAGAAAAAGTACCAAACTGACATTCGGAAAATTGATTGAGGTATTTAACTATTTTTTTGGCTAGAAAACCTTACATAACATATGAAATGTTGCTTTCATTATAAAATATATACCTTCTATGAGGATCTGTACAAGAGAAATGAAAACCTTGTAGATGAGCTATAGAGAATAGTAAACACTGTTGTTGTAGGCAGAAAATTAGAATTCACAGGTAGTTTTCTGATTAGTTTTCTTTACTTAAAATTATATTATATTTAGAAATTTGTAATATATTATTAAATTTTTACATTAAAATTTATTTGATCAGGATCTGGAAATAATAAATGTGCATATGTGCTTTTTTATACATTCTGATGGAAATTAAAGTACACCTGTCATCTCTAAAAAGTTCTTAAAATGGTTCTAAAGTAAAGATTTGGTATCTTATAGGGCGGGGCTACCACTCTTTTTTGCCTTGCAAGCTACTTTTAAATTGACTAAGTCAAAATGATCTACTAACAATAAAAATGCTAAACATATATTTATTTATATATATACGGAGTATGACACAGAAGTGACTGAAGCTAATGTGACATTGAATGGCAGAACATTGCACAGACATTGAACTACAAGACTATAGTGACAGGAAAGTCACAGTTCACTTGTCATAGGAGAATGAAATGCTGCACAAGAAAAAGAACTGCTAATCTGTACAAAGGTATCTCGGTAATTGAACCCCGAACCCGAGCCTGAACTGACTTGGCCGCCCAGCACTGCTCACCTCAGACTGCCCTCCCGCCCTCTCTGCTCTCCACTCCCCACTGTTACACGAGCCTTCTCATGCACTGAAAGACATCCCCGGCATCCCTATAGACGTACAGCAGGGCTGCTGGTAAACAGCAGAGAGGGGTAAGGCAGGGCTCCGCGATCGACTCTTGTTGACCGTGATCGACCAGTAGATCACAATCGAAGTTTTAGCCACCCCTGCTATAGGGAATATGTAGAAATTGTATTTATGGCTGTGCAGCAAATGGTAAGATTTTTTTTTGTCTGCACCTATACACCTTGGCCTCATAGTTGTAAATCTCAATATTCTTGCTGGAGAAAAAAATCTACTGAAAGACCTACAGTGCAAGTATCCCCCCGATTCTGTTTTATTTATATTGTTCATTGGGATTTATACATTATTATCTGAGATTGCCTAATCACCAGTTATCAAGCAAACCCAACCTGCATCCACATAGAGATTGGGTTAATCTGTAATGGGAAAAAGATCAGCTGCAGGGAGCTCATAGGTTCCAATGCCGGAGACTAGTCCTTGCATTTTCATACACAACTTCCATACACCTCAAGCAGTTCCCAAAATAAAATGGAGGCACCTAGAGGTGCCTGCATATACCCTTCAATAATCTAATCTACAACCCAGGAGCCCTAAGGTAGGAAGGTAGCAAATTCTGCCCTCTATGGTAAAGGATAAACAAGGGTCTCCCCCCTTCCATATCTTACTGCTGTTTTCTGCACGTTACTAGTTTAAGGACTTTAAAAAGCAGACAGGTATACTTTAATAAAATCCCCCCCCCCCCCCTTCCCTGAAAAGAAGGCAAAAAGGCTTGCAAAGGACAAAAAACATAAAAGACATATAGTAGAACAGCAAAGAAAGAAAGAATAGAACAAATTATCCATAAATCATCCAGTTAAGGGTCCATTCACACCAATAAGGTCTGTTGAGTTTAAGGCACACACAATTTTGTGTGCATTGTGGCAGTTCATTCATTTAGGTTGTGTTGCAAGAGGCACAGGCAGATACTAGTGCTTTTGCCTCTTGCAACACAACAGACCAATTAAAATATTGGATCTGCAGTATTTTAATCTGTTGTTAAGCACTAATTCATGACACTGATGCATCAGGAAGGTATGTGTAGGAAAATGCTATTGTGTCAACTATATCAGCACTCGCAGAATAGTTTATTGCACAACCATATTCAAAAATCAAGACTAGGTGCACAACACATGCAAAATATAGTAACTCAAACTAAGTCAGAGACTGGCTGCATTGGGTACTGTACTATGCATTTTGTGTTTTGTTTTTCTCCATGCACTTTTTCCATGCACAAGAACTTTTGCGTGCAGATTTTACACTTCTTGACAGGTTGCAAAATAACACCAAAAATGGCTCCAATGTTGGAACAATCCGCTTTGTGGTAAACCTCAAGCTCTACAGCCATTCCTTATCTATACATTACAAGCATTTCAGAAACGTGGCTGATCATATGTATAATATACTGTATTATAAGGTATAGTATACATAGAGTATTGTGGCTTTAACATGACTTTATACTTTTCCATAACACAAAGAGAGTATAGAAGCCAGCAGCAGCCATTCAGGTTAGAGTTCATTTAAAATAATGGCTGTCATCGACTGTTGTACTTTGTCTATTGCTATTTATGTTGTTTAAAGGTGATTTTATATATATATATATATATAAATATATATATATATATTTTACTCTTGCTTTGATATATATTACTGAGCATTGGGATCTCCCCATGGGAGCCTGTAAACAGTAGAGAATCCATAATCCAGTTACTGTTTTGAATATCTCCATGGGGTAAATTAACTAAGACATAATAATGTTCATTGGGAAACAGTATACCTATTGGTATGGATAACGGATGAGCTGAGCTCTCTTTGATAACCTTAGGTGGAACTGCATAAAAATCTTAACCTTAGACCCCCATTAGTAAAGACCACGGGCTAAAAAGAGGATCCCGATTATTCTGTGGGAATTCATTTGTCAGTAAATAGAAACCACATATCCAGTGAAAGACAAAAGTAAGAAACAAAGCAAAAAAGAATTAATAAAACAATGCATAAAGCAATGACAGTGCAGCAGCCCATAGGACTCAATAAAATATTTGTTTACCCAGGATCGATTACATTTTAATGAAGTGGGTCACTGCACTTTGTGCATTTTTGCACATGCTTATAAGAGCCACAGAGACATTTCTTTTGAACAGATCCGTTAGTGTCCAGCAATAAAAATATTTAACATAACACTAAATAATATAGATGTAAAACAATTTTAGCAGCAAGTTAAAAGCTATTTACCATTACTACCTTAAAGGCAAAATTTCTATAATAGATTTATAATTAATTTCTAATGCTGGCAGAACTGTAATGAGTATTAGTCCTCATATACATATGTAGCTTAGTGTAGTGTACCATATGGTACAAGAAGGCCAGTTCACATAGCACAGCCGTAACGTCATTCTCATATTGCGCGTTTTCACTGCGGTCTTAGCAAAGCCTGCCAGTGCTTATGCCACTGAACAATTCCCATCATGTTCTAAGCCCGGTGGGTAAGACTACTAAATGCTCTCAACTACACACAGTGGGCTGCTTCAAAACTAGAGCGGGTGAAAGTGAAGATGGTGCCTGTTTTATCAAATACAATCCCAGCTGTCATAGAAAACAAAGCATCTGATGGCTACATGCTAGATGTTCTTGGATTTTCAGGTGACAGTCATGCTTCTCTAATTTGATAAGAGGTCTTAGGGAAAATATTTTGATCACGTTTTTGTACAGTTGGGCTGGTCTCCAAATATGCACCTTCACTTACTAGGCCTGATTTATTAAAGCTGTCCAAGACTGGTGAAGACTGTCATGGGTGAACCAGCGAATCCGGAATTTATCTGATCCAGGATTGGAAACATTGGCCAACTAAAAGCAAATTCTTTTTTAAGGAATCCAATCGGGGTGTGCTGGATCACCTAGGTTCTCTCATCTTCTATAATCTTGAGAAGCTTTAATAAATCAGGCCCAATGACTGCATGTTACTGCCTCATGAGTCCTAACTAGTTAGCCCAGTTGTAGTTTTATTTAAAATATATTAGAAACATTGCCCCTATAGAAAAGCATTGTGGACTGATAATCGGCATTGGGGGACCATTGTGCACATCAGGTTTTATCCCAAGACAAGCATACGTAGCTTAAGGCAGAGACTCCTCTGTGACACCAATGGCTCTCTAATAAGAAACTGTGATCTTTGTTTATTGGACATCAAAAGGTCTGACTCGGCAGAAGATTGGCCAGATGACTGCAGGGAGGTTGCTTCTGTCTTATCCACAGACCACCGACCTAGGACAGAGGATTTGTGCTTTTGCCAGGGCCAGTTTCCACATATGCAAAGAAAAAAACAAGGCATGAACCAATTAAGTTTTTTTTATCAAAACTTCAGTGTATCCAATAAATTTTAAATTAAACTACAACTAAGTTTTTATTAAGCCTGTCGTATACACAAAGGGATCATTTTTAGGGATAGTTGAAAGCTGATGGGAATTGTATTACATCAACATCTGTTTCTCTACAATAAAACATTCACTGTCTCTTTTTTTTACTTTGTGCCGCCTTTCACATTGAACACCACAATAGTGTCAGCTTTACAGCTCCTGTACTCAACACTACAATCTAATTTGTGCTAAGAACCAAAATGAAAGGAATACACATACACAACCACTCTACGGTATTCACAAGTCACATTTTTGAACCCTATCCCAGGCTTGCTGGAAAAGAGAAAATACATGTAAAGTTTCTGGGTTATCTCATTAAAATATATTACTAAACACTTAACATGTAACTTATTCCCTGCACATTTGTGTGTCTTAGAAAGTACACGTAACCTGCATATATGTAGTGTGATTCTATGCTACTGACAATTATTTGGCCCATTTATCAAGTTTTTAGAAATATGGGAAGATTGCTGCCATTGACAGTAAACCATATAGGGGTTTCAGCCTAAATTCCCTGCAGGAAAGTCACTCCAGCAGGGCCTTGCTCCTGCACTACCCCTTCCCTCACTAGGTAAGAGTTTATAATTGATGTTTTCATTTATTTGTTGGTCTATTTCTAAAATCTGGGACATAATAGCAGAAAAATACTTTACAATGACTTGATTGCTTTGAAGAAATTCTAATAAAAGCAGCCTTCAGTAAAAGAGTCTACATGCTAACTTAACCAGTCTTAACTTTGGTAAAGAGCTACAACCTGCAGAAGAATCTTCATATCTGCAAACTTCTGTGTATTGTGGATGCCTAGTCCCTTGTTTTGCGTAATGTTTACTCCTGCTGGACCCTATAACACTATCATGCGCTGTAGTTAAGCAGGAGCCAGTTGAAGGAACCACGGGGCGCGGTAGAGGATGCAGACATTTGACACTCCCGGAAGTGTCAGATGCTAAAGATGTTAGCGAAGATCATAGCTCCTAAAGAGAGCAAAGTATGGGCTTCCCACCCACCAGAGAAGGCTGCTTTTATTATATTTTTTTCAAGGACAGAGTTACTTTGATAAGGCAAGAATCGATGTGCAAAGTGCAGTTACCAATACCAACTAATCAAAAATATTTTACACCGGGCTTATTACAACTAAGTGAATGGCATCTTGCAAGTCACTGAAGCTTGCACGTCTGTTGTCCACTTCAAGGGCATTTTCTACCTTTGCTATTTAGTAAATATATTAATATTTTACAATATACATTTTATTTTGATTTTTTCTACTATAAAGTTATATTTAAAAAGTTTGTACTTTCATATAAATAGGGGGAGCTATAGAAATCTCATTTTGAGATATAAGCAGAACCTCGTTATAACATATTAAATTTAAATTTTGCTTCCTGGCACAGTCAGTATAGTAGGTTGGATTGTGCAGGGGGGGAATTAATTTCTTTTGTTTCCCTTTTAACTTGCCTAAAGCAGAAATTTTATCTGAAAATTAAATAAAACTTTACCAAAGTAACTCTTATCAATATTAAAAAGCATAATTTTTTACATTATTTATTTGTATTAGGTATTTATTTATAGATCCTCCCTGTCCTTTTTCCTCATCTATACAAGGGTGACTGACAAGTAGTTCCTGCAGCCTCCTGGGATACAAACATTACATGTTCCTGGGGGCAGTAAGTTCCAAAAAAGGCAACACACTGCCACAACATGGCCACCTTTTCCTGGCAGCAGATCTCACTTTCTGGAAGCAGGTGACAGGTCCCAATGATAATCCAGGGATCAGGATGATGCTGCTGGGGCATAAGAGGAAGCAGAAGAAAGGGGAACCAAATTGAAGACAACTTGGGATTTGCTTTGAATATATTTATTGGAAAGATGTTATCGTTTTGTATTGTATTGTTTAAATAAAATAAAACCCTGGTGCAAGGTCTGCTTTGTCTAATTCGATTAGGTTTATAAATCCAAAATCTGCATTTGGTTTATAGCAACTCTAAAATTCACTATGGTAAAGTCTGACAGATTTGCCAATAACGATTTTATTTCAAATATAACATTTTATGGTAACTTTATTTATAACTTTTTAATTTTTATTTATATTATTTCATTTTTTTTATAATAGTGTATCTTAACCTGAATTTATCAGTTAAAACTATATGACAAAATGAGGTAGATACAAAAAATATTTTCTGTTACTGAGCCTCCTTATTGGGTTATAAATGTGATTGAAGGCTTCACTGGCCAATTAAAAGGGTAAAAGAGGGAAGGAACAAAGCCTGATTTGCAGCTGAAAAGTCCATATTTGAAGGGAAGCTTAGCAGTCGAAATCCCCAGATTGTTTGATTGTTCTTACATATATGTTTTTTTTTTACATACCCAGTTGGAACTAACTAGATTTCTAAATGTTTGCATTAAAGTGGGTTGCCCTGGTCTCAATGTACTGTTATGTTTTTTGAACATAATATTTTTTTAATACAAAAGATTTAATTTGCCCTAAGGTCAGACTTCCATGAGTTTTAAGAGTTTGACTTGATAAATGAGCCATTTTTCCCTACTTGTTAGGCTAAAGGCAGTTTGACTATTTATTTATAAAAAGGTCAGTAATTCCTATTCCCTCACTATGAAAATACTTATACAATGATTGCACAGTGATTAAAAGATGTAAGCCAGGTTCCTGGATGTAAAAAAATGACTTGGTAAAAAAATTCACTGAATAGAATCATCATGGTGTACAATGACTGAATAAAAGATTGATCTTACAAAGAACAGCGGCTACATTTGCAGAATGGTCATGTGATGCAGCTTTTACAACATGCAGTGTTATATAAAATAATTCATGCTTAATTTTTACGATAATAAAATATATCAGCTCTAAATTAATATTTTTCCTTGTGTTCTTAACTATCCCCCACTGTTCATTTTCTGATTGCTCATTTTAAAGTTAGTAATCCACACAGGTGATGAAAGGATGGAAAAAAATTGCAATTCCAACTTACTGTAATCAACCCTTATTTGATTGAACAGAATCATTTAACACTTATTGTAAAAATACAGGCAAAAGGATAAATACCTGGATTTTATATGTATATGCTTTTACTGTTTTACTTGATTTAGGGTTCGCAGTCCTCTACAGCCAATCATTTTCAGATAAATACTTTTTAGGTGCAAGAAAGTAAATTTGGTTTTCTGTAGGACGCAACTACACCCTAAGTAGCCTGTCCTTGCCAGCATGCTGCAGAAAAGGAAGCTTGCTCTCCGTGTGTAAGCAGGGGTCTCATTGCAGATTTCCCACACACCCCCTACTGAGTCAGACCTACAGATCTGCAATCAGCAGCAGGCATGTGAACCTTTGCAGAGAGGCCATTGCTTCTACACAGCAAACTATGGTCATCATATACAGCATGTTGGCAGGATTGTTTATGTACTGCTTTATACCTCTCTGCCCCAAGTCCCCTCCTTGGCCCAGCATCATTTACTCCAAACCAACTGTCCAATGAGTGGGGCACCAACCCAACACCTAACTCCAGAAACAGTAATGCTAAATTAGGAAGTAGCACAGTGATCTTATTGACTTTAAAAGCCACAATTACATATCAGCAAAACAGCAAATAAAGCATTTTATCCATGTATTTAGCCATAGGGCCTGCATTGTGCCTTTTTAAAGGAGTTGTCCACTTTTGAATAAAGCTCGTTGTTTGTGGTAGGCACTTCTGCCCATGAACAGTTTATGGCTAAAAGCATGTTTACACCCCAACTGCCTACAGCGAAGATCACTGAAAATGATACAACATACAAAGATATTTTAGACAATTAGGTACTCCCAACCTTGAGGTTGTGGAAGCTTATAAAAAGCCCTTTTTGTGCACAGGGGGTTAATTTGCACTGTGCACAAACTAAGATCCATACAGACATACTTTGTTTGATGTTGCGGAACTCTTTGGTATCCACAGAGCCCTGATCTCAACCCTAATAAACACCTTTGGGATAAACTGGAATGAGGATGTCATTGCCAGGTTGTTCAGCTGATGTACCTGACTCATAAATGTCCTTTTGACCCAAATTTTTCAACAGACACGCCTTATAATCTGGTAGAAAGCCTTTCTTGAAGAGCAGAGGCTGTTATAAATGAATAGAAAGAGCCAACTTTATAGAATTCCAGAACAGAATGTTCCACAACTCTTAGGGTTCCCCAGACTTTTGGTGCATCTTTTGTAGTAGCAGTTCCTCTACTATTGCTTTCCATGGGCTCCTTTCCATTGATGAAGGTACACCTGAAAGATGGAGCCAGGAGGTGTGTGTACAAGCAAAACTGGTCCACTCATGGTCCTTGTCCAACAACCAGGCATGTACGTATGGGATAACAAATCTTAGAAATTGCTATACAATAAGCAAACAATAGGAAATCAGATGCTAAAATAACTCTTTCATATCTGCTACAATATCACATAAATGTATGCAGATGCTAAGTACAACCATTTTTTCAGGAGGTGAAAACAGAACTTTGTCAGACTTGTGCCATGTTATAGAGGGCAGCCAGGATGTTGAAATTTCCATGCCTGGCCAAAAAATGGGGAAACAAAAATAAGAAACAGGTCCTTAGCAATACAAAACATTACTATTGCTTGTTATGCCCCAAACTGTTAGTTTTGCTGGAATAAGGCAGAAACATTATAACAATGGACATCCCTGACCAATCTAGAAAAATCACTAAATGGTTCAGGTTTTCCAAAAATGGACAACCCCTTTAATTCAGAAAATAGACAGCATTTACCACTGGGGAGTTGCAGCTGGCATCAGCCTCAGACAAGACGTAACCTGCAAATCCCAGAGGACATCTGTTCCAGGTTATTGTCATAAGACGTAAAACGAATAGTAACCCAAACAGGTTTCCCTGTGCTACATTCTATGATATAAATGTAATCATTTGATAAACATTTTGGCATTTGTTGTTTTTTTACACTTAATATATTAGCTTAAGCTTACAAGAAAAAACACATATAAAAGCTTGTAGACATTGTCATTTTTTTTTTTGGTTTAAACATACAAGCCCATGCTTCGAAATACGATTTCAAAGGAATATGATCTGTCTCATGGCATTACTTTGTTCACTTGATCTGTGGACATGTAGCCACAGGGTGGTGTAAATTCTTTGCCTGGTGGAGCAGTAGTGTTAAGCACAAGGTTTTGTGGTGAGTTTATTATGTGAACGGAGGTATAGTCCGCCACAGGGGCCTCATAGCTCGAAGCTTTATCAGAGACAAGAGAGCTCATGGTAGCAGCTGTAAGGCTTTCTGGGGTGAAGTAACTATCCATGTTTGGGCTTTGTGGGACATTCTCTGTAGGAAAATTCACAGGGCAGAATGCCGTCACCGCCGACTCGCAGATATAAGGACTGTCTATGTTGAGGGTGGTGGGACTTTGTGTGGCTGCTGGTTCGCTGCATTCTTCATTTTCCATCTTTATTCTTTGCCCTGGTGAGAGCAGAAGTCGTCCTGCTGGTGTGATATCACTCACAAGAGCGTAGAAATCCATGCTTGGCTTTGAACCAATTCGCTGGGTTGAAGCAGGCACATTAGTTGTTCCATTAGCAAATAAAGCAGTTAGTTCAGCATCTTCTGGCTTTGTGCTCATTTTATCCACATATGGCATCTGAGAATTCATGGGCATTTCTTCACTTTTAGGTTTCTCACTAAGGCACAAGAGATCAGCTTGGTTGTCCTTTGTATTGTGAGTCTGTCCAGTATCCAAGGTTCCATCACACGCTTCACTGTTGCTGAAGTCAGTTTCTGGAATATCAGGTTCGCAACAGCTAGCTCGGCCAGAATCATCATCTTTGACACCCAAGCAACTATGTGTCTTGGGGTACTCTTCTCCCAAGAGTCGATCAGTGTCCGTTCCTTCATTCTTCTCTTCCTGCTCCTCGAGGTCAAGCTCAATGAACTCCACCCAAGGGTCATCGATGCACAGCTGTTGCTTATAACTGTCATGACTGGCAAGTATTGAGCTAACTTCATCCAGTTTTCCCTTCTGTGAACAAAGTTGAATTGTGAATGCACAAAAATGAGAAAATTATGATGACACACAAAAATACAAAATAAAAAAAATAAACCCAATTTATTAGTCCTTTTATTTACCAGGTCACATAAACAACTTTTTTAAATTGGTTTTAGAAAAGACAGTAGATTAGAAAAAAGAAGGATCTGGATATCATGGAAAAAAAATCTGGACAGCTTAGCTAAGTATCCAATAACGTTGGCGTATAAAAACTTCTGGGGAAGGAATGTGCATACAATACTATTTTGTAGTAGCTGCGTTGTTGATTTTTTAAGCTTATTATTACTAATATTATTCAGGTAATTTTAGCTTATAAACAACAAACCCAATAAACAAATCTTTAAAGCTTCATTGGGAAATTGCTAAATGTGGAGTGTATATGCAGCTTGCTAATTTTTAGTTACAGTTTAATAAATGTTTGTTAAAATACAGCATCAATACCATTACGATGTCTATTAACTCTCAGACTAGAGTTCAAGGAGCTCATACAAGCATTAACACTTGTTAAAATGCTTTCTAAGTGTGATGCTCTTTAATAAGCCAAGAATAAAAAAAATGGGTACCTAATTATCGTGTAAATGAATTCATAAGTAGGCCAATGATCTCTGACATGCCAGGCATTACTTTGTAATTAATTATATCATGAGAACTTTGGTATATGCCAAGGTTTTTTTGGGCAGCTTGATATGTTACCATTTCCCTTTTCTGTTCCATGACTTCTATCCTCCCAACAAGCAAGAAGGAGAGCAAGATTTCATCATGAGATATAGTCAATGGAACAAACTCAGTATGGGACATTTTCAAGGTAAAACAGAACAAGGAAAGTCATAGAAAGGCAGAAGTCACACAATAAAAAACTCAAAGACAGGAAAGAACAGGAAAAAGTAGTCCTGCGCCATGATAACCTGGATCTGTAGCAGTCCCAAGCTGAAACTGGTAGACTCAAACTTTTTGGCAGCAGTAAGTTTATTGCTTTAGTGTTTTTTGTTTTTAAAGAGTTAGAAACTGGCGTTAGAAGAAGGACTCAACTTCAGTGTTAAAACTTGTTATTGGGTAAATGTTAAGTTTCAAAGTTATATTAACTCCTGAGCCTTATTCAGGCAAATCAATTAGCTTAGTGTTATGTGAAAGTTTCAGGGTTTGGTGAGGTGAGCTTAGTTAGTGAGTTAAGAGATAAAGTTAGGTGGTAATTCTCAATAGTAGTTTGGGTCAGAGGTGGGCCAGATACGGCCTAATCCAGGCTGGCAACCCATGGGTCTGGAGTGGCTTGTTGCCGGCCGGATCGGCCAAGGGGGCGTTAGGCCAGGACAAACTAGCGGAGCTGGAGCCGCATGCCTATATATTGTGGCTCCCAAATTTACTCCAGGCCGGCGTTAACACTTCCGACTCCGGGGTAAATAGGGAACGCCTCCTGAAGGGTAATCCATTCCCTCCGCAATGCATATGGAAGAAAGGGATTTCCCTTCAGATGCATTTCTGGTGGAAGGCCATTACGGCAGAGACTCGAGAGAGAGCCCACCCCTAGTGGCCACAAAAGTTTGCCTACCTTTGGTTTAGGTTATGGTGATTGAATAACAATTTTTCACTCTTGAATGTTCTCAGGCTTTTTTCCTTTATATATTGCCAATACACATTGCTCCAAGGGGGCATTGCTAACATAACGCATATGTGGCACCCTAAGGCTACGTACACACGTCAAATTTTTGTCGTCCAATTATCGCTTCAGGGCTAGTATCGGATGAGAATCTGGCATGTGTACAGCGTCTGACGCCCTTCATGGATCGTAACTCAAGTAAAGGGGAAAAAGTGCAGCGTGTGCCACGCGCTCATTCTTTCTCCCACCTCCCCTCTCCATAGAGGTAGATGTATGTACAGTGCTTGTTCATGCATCTTTCAGTCTTTTGTTGTTGGAAAGGATCATGAAAGTTCCTTTCCAACGACAAAGGTCTAACATGTGTACATAGCCTAAAACTATTATATACCTGTTCACAGTACACCCACTAACTCATCTTTAAATTGCGGGAAGGAGGTGTAGTTCCTAATGATGAACTAGGCACTGCCGTCTGCCCTTGTCTCTCGGTTGGCTTTACAGTGTGGAGGGCAAAAAGACAGAAAAGCTGTAGTATTTATTCCTGTAACAAATCATTACAGGAAGTACCATGGTTCTGTTTAATTAAAAAAAAAAGTATCTGGAGGTCCTGGGACTCCCATCACCAAATAATGGCAAATCAGAAGGTCATGGCATGTCAAATGTTAGGGGTCAGGTGCATAAAGTACAACCTGGCTTTCACCAACAAGCCAGACAGAAGGCTAGAATAAAAAAAGGGGCATCTTTCACCTAACAAGATACTCCAGGGATATTGTAATAGCGCAAAGGAATATAGAAAAGCCAATGCAGTGTATTTCATTCATAGAAAAAAGAAAACAAGCCAGAATAATATTTTTTAGAGGAAAAGGCATAGCTACGTCAATAGACAATGCTTAATTGAATGTGCTACAAATTATTCAACATGTAAAACTTATATTACTGTACAAATCTCTGTAATTGTCTCACTCTGGTAAATATCAGTCATACTTACTTGTAGTAGAGCAGGGTCAATCCCTTTAATTTTTGGAACTGGTACTGGGGGAAGAATTAACAACTTCAACCTGGGAGACAAAAAAACACACATTGTGAGAAAAATCATCCAACAAGCTGGGTCTTTCTAGTTTTCATTCGTAAGTTTAAAATTATAATTGCTTTTTTCCATGGTAGAAGAACTTATTTCCACAGTTTTGGTCATGAAGCTATACATTTTCTTGCAAACAGTCTTGCTTTTAAAGAGGGAACAATCTTTGTGTTTTAGTAGACTCATTTTGCTTATCACTCCATTTTACAGTCCTTTGAAGTGCAAGTCTGCAGAAATCTAAGTGTGTAGTATGGATGGGCATTCTGAGGCTGTGCTTGATTTGCTTTGCATTTCTTTGGATGCAGCCAGTCAGAATGAAATCAGTTTGTGCCGCAGGCTGATCGAGTCACATGCATCTTGACATGATTGGCATTCAAAAGCATGTGTGTGAGCAGCCATGTATTTAAATGTATGCACAAAACCTTTCTACATGAGCCCCTATACTGAATATATACAGCATGAAAAGTTGCACTAGTGGATTTGAACTTCACTTGCTATAGTCTTGAGAATAAAGATCTAGCTATTGCCATGTACATTATGGGCTGTTCAGGACTGTCAAAGTAACAAGCACCTAGGAGAAGGTTTTTGTAGCATGATAACAATATAGCGGTTATTGTCATCTTACATTATATAGAGAATTTCAAGTGTGGTCCCTGAAATCACAGGACCGCACATACAAATAAAGTATTGTAATGCTACAGAAAGCTTTGAAAGACTGCAGTCATTGTACAAGAGATGAATAGAGACTACAGGAATGCTACAGGAGATGGTCAGAGACTGAAGACATTGTACGCAAAAAGACATGTTACATGTTACAGGAGACGCCAACATATTACGCAGCGCTGTACATTAAATAGGGATTGAAAATGACAGACTAATACAGACAGTGATACAGGAGGAGAGGACCCTGCCCCGAAGAGCTTACAATCTAGT
>NC_092863.1:95077221-95080547 GCF_032062135.1 Pyxicephalus adspersus | reverse complement strand
AGGAGATTGTCAGAGACTGAAGACATACTACAGGAGATTGTCAGAGACTGATGACATACTACAGGAGATGGTCAGAGACTGAAAACATACATACTACAGGAGATTGTCCGAGACTGAAGACATTCTATCTATAGGAGATGGTCAGAGACTGAAGACATTCTATAGGAGATGGTCAGATTTGCATATTTGTTCCATAAGTGCAAGAAATACACAAAAATTTTGCCAGAATTCTTGTGAGCCAATTGCTTCTCATGCTCTCTGGCAATGCAGATGGAGATGAGGAGGGGTAAGAGTTTAAAAGAGAGTTGTATGCTTTGTAATCCAGAAATAATGTAGCCAAATCTAAGACCACCTGCTTAGGAATTCAAAGCCAAAAATACACTGCGTTGTCATAGAGAAAGGTAGGAGTACACTTTATTTCTGGCATATCAATATGTTTCTCTACGTACAGAGTGTTTAACATGTGGAAATGTACACATGCTGCAGGTATCAGACTTTTTTTCCTTGACATATAATTTAAATCAAGGGTTCTCAATTTAAATTAAAATTGTTAATGTACTGGGTCTCTGAATTATTAATAAAATGTGAGGAACATCTTAACAAGAATGATGAAATAAAGTAAACTCATATTTGTTTCCATTTACATATGGACCTAAAAGTGAAAAAGCAACAAAAAAACCTCTTACAATGTCACCTTTGCCCCCCACCCTGAGTCTGCCAGAGTTTGCACTGCCCAATCAGAACAGGTCTATGACCCACTTTGGCTCTTTGTTTTATGACTGAGTGACATTGTCTTAGTGAATATCATTCTTGACTTTCCAGTACTAGAGTTCCAGATCTGAATCTTGGCCAAGACACTACCTGCATGGAATGTATATGTTATTCCCGCGTTTGCATGGGTTTCCTCCCACATCCAAAAACATGCTGTTTGATTTATTGGCTTCCCCCCAAATTGACCTTAGACTGTGATAATACCATATGACTATGGTGGGGACATTAGAATGTGAGCCCCTCTGAATGCCTGTTAGTGATATCACTATGACTTTTGTAAAGCGCTGCGTAATATGTTGGCACTATGTAATATGATGGCACAATGAATTTGTTTTTTGGATTTGGGATAATAATGACATATTCAGAACATACCTTCTGTATTTAAAAAAAAACATTCCACTGTGCTTCATCAATAATTAACATCAAAATATAACCTGAGTGGATTTGTCTAGTGCACTTATATTTCTGTTACATTGGCCCCTTTTGCAGGGTATCAACGGAGCAGTTTGTCACTTACCTTTTCTGTTTGCAAAAAAGGAAAAATGCCAGCACCACCACCACAGCAAATAATCCAGTGATCAGAAACAGTGGCCATGGAGAATCTGTAACTGAAAGAAGAACATTGTTAGACATAATATAATGAAATCTAACGGATCTATTTATAAAGCAGTGAATCTGCCATTACCTAGACTTTCTCTGGTGGGGATTCAATTGCTGCCATTGAAAACAAATAGACATCAAAGATTCTCCAAAGAAAGTTTGGTAAGTGCCAGATTCATTGCTTTCTAAAAAGAACCCTTAATTTTTGTTTGGTTCATTTGGTGCCTTTACTTTCCTCTCCTACTCCAATCTTCCTCTCTGATCCCCTGCAAAAATCTTATGATTGTCATGTGCATGTATTGGGCACATAGAATCCCCCTTTCCCCTCTGCTTCCCCATGCTCAGGCAGCAAGCACAGCATTGTTGGAGGACACAAAGAGCATCCACAAGTGACCCATAACCATAAAAGTTACAGAAGACTATTTATAATTGGTTTAATCTATAATCCTAAACAAAAATCACACTATTTTAACACTAGATTTCATAAAATAATGGATGGATAAAAAGAAAAAGTTAATCCACACACTTTCTATATGAATCCATTTCGAAAAACTTTGGATAAGAGTTGGGTGAATCTTGGGCCTTTTCAACCCACCTACAGTAGGGTAATAAGGGAAGCGAGGAAAGCTGACCTTGGTCCCTTTCAATCCTAATACTTACATCTTAATGGAAGTTGGATGATCAGCATGTCACTGAATTCTGAGAAGGCATAACTTCCTTTCTGTTTGCAGCGGATCCTTACCCAATACTCATTTCCCCCCTTTAAGCCATAGATCGACAAATATGTGGTTGACACCATGTCATACTAGGAAAAATAAGGAATAAAGAAACACAAATTGTTATTGTGGAATTACCTAATAAACAATAAAATAAATGCATTCATCATGCTTTATCATCCTGACCCTATTACTTTCAGATGGACTACATATTGCTTCTTACTGTATTTCTTTGTCTACTTTTTGTGCCTTAGCAGTACCCTGGAAATTATACTGTTTTTTTGTACTTCCAGCACGTGGGGTTGCCTAGGCACTCTTGTTCTTACAATCTCATATCCATATATCTGCAGAGTAAGATCTCAAATCATTGTTCTCTTTGCTGGAGGCTCTGACTGCAAGCAAAGCCCTGCCTCCAGTAGGGTGGCCAGTTCCATACAGAGACACAGTGCAGAAGAAGAAATGGAGACTACATGCAATACTAATGACTAGTCTTTTGCCCCATCTGCCTTTTTGGTCACAGCTAAATTTCCTTTTTAACAACAAATACACTCCATCGCCAAAAGTTTGTGAAAACCTGACCACATAAAAATGAGCTTGTTGAACCTTCATTTCCAAAATCTTAAGCATTAAAACAGAGTTGCCTTCTCACCTGTGTTGCTTAACAGCCTTGACTTTATTGGGAAGGCTTTCTACATGATTTTGGTTTGTGTCTGGAGGAAATAATATTCATTGGCTAGTCTCACAACTGTCTTTCCAATCCAACCCAAAGATGTTTAGTGGGGGTTGCAATCATGACACTCTTCTATACCAAACTCATCAAACCATCTGCTTATGGAACTAGCATTGTGCACACTCAATGGAAGACTGGTGAAGACAAACGTTGCCACTCCAAAATGGTGCCACTAGGATGGAAATTTTTATGTATGTATCTTTGTATGTTGTGAAATTACCAGTACCCTTCACTTTAAACTCAATCATTTCTAAAGGGATAAATAAAATATTAGGGGATAATTACTAATTAATAAGAGTCTACATACTTTTATCGATATGGGTGTGTTGTCAGGTGTTGAAAAACGTTTAATTATATACCGTAATTCCCCAAAAATAAGACACTGTCTTATATTTTTTTTGGCTCTCAAAAACACACTAGGTCTTATTTTCAGGGGATGTCTTATTTTTCCATGAAGAAGACTACAGTACACATTTATTGTTGAAAGTCACTCATGATCACTCATGTTC